>NW_026879334.1:0-26522 GCF_032173495.1 Musca vetustissima
ATTCGGTCGAAAAAATACGATCAGAACCCCCAAAATACCAAAAATTTGGGGATACCGTTATATGGGGACTACCAGAAAAACTGGACCAATATTTATAATTTTTAGTGGAGTAATTTGGTACCCAATAAAAACTCAAAGTACCAAATTTCAGCGAATTCAGTTAAAAAACGCGCTCAAGAACCTCAAAATACCGAAAATTTGGGGGTACCCTTATATGGAAGCTATGCCTAAACGTGGACCGATTTTCACCAATTTCAATAGGGTTCATCCTTGGGCCAATTAAGTGACCTGTGCCAAATTTCATCCAAATCGGATCATAAATGCGACCTGTACTTTGTTAACAAAAATACATGGACGGACGGACGGACATGCATAAATCGACTCAGAAAGTGATTCTATGCATATTCTCAAAAGGTACCATGGGTCTATCTCGATTATTTTTGCCTGTTACAAACATATGCACAAAGACATAATACCCTGTACCACAGTGTGGTGAAGGGTATAAATATTTCTGTACCTCTTAAATTTTATTTTTTCACATTTTTAATTACTCTATTTTTATTGTCTTTTCAGATAATGTTAAAGCGCGTGGTGTGTACTTAAAACATAATAATCTCAAATCGAGACGAAATTTGTCGGCTACTAATTTTCAAATTCAACAAAATACGATTGGTACATATTTCAATTAGAAACTAAACAAAAAAAATAATTAGAAAATAACCAATTATACAAAAAATAATTCAAATGTTTTAAAAATATATTGTCATCACATTTTGTTGTAAACCACCATATTTCAAGGCAAATCTTCAAAAAAAATCAAAATTTGTCGAACTATAAAAAGTGCACAAAATAAAAAATATATTTCTTAAAATTATTAATACTAACAAAAAATAATAGTTATTAACACTCACAAATTGTGTAAACAACCATACTTCAATATCGAACAGAGAAAATCGACCAATAAATATATCTAACAAAAATAGGAATAAAAGACAAGACAAACCTTCAAAAGGGTCTAAAACAGTATCAGAAACCATATCAAAAAATCGTCCAAAAGAGAAAAAAAATATTCACAACACACTTTGTGCAAACGACCCTGCTTGGTGTAGGACCAAAGCTACAATATTTCTAGAATAAAAATTATAATTTCATTAAAAAATCGTCTTAGACTATATCAGAAACAGAATCAAAAATTCGTTGAAATAAAGAAAAAAAATATTCACACCACACTTTGTGTGAACGACCATAGGTGATATGAGACTTCAGCTACAACATTCCTAGAAAATAACTATCAGAATAATCTTTAAAATAACAAAAAATTTCTTAAATCACACAATTAAACAAAAATGCCAACACACTTTGTGTAAACGACCATACATTGATGGATTTCTACCGACAATATTTTTAGAAGAAATGTCATAATTTCTTAAAATATATATATATATATATATATTAAAGTGTAGAAAAAAAATTAAAAATTCACCAAATTAAAAATATGATTTACACCTCACTTTGTGTAAACGACCATACATTGTGTGATTTCTACTCACAATGTCCTTCGAAAAATTAAACTGTAGCAGAAACATAATGACAAATTCACCCAAATAAAAAATTATTACAAAAAAAAAATTACACCACACTTTGTGTGAACGACCATACATGGTGAGAGATTTTAAGTACAAAATTTAAAAAAAAAACCAAAGCTACATTTTTTTCCTTGCTGAGAAGCTGCTCAAATAAAATATGTTATTTTAACGCCTCACTTTGTATCAACAACCATACTTTTTGATATGACTATACACATTGTGTAAACGACCATACATTGAGGGATTTCTACCGGCAATATGTTTAGAAAAAATGTCATAATTTCGTAAAAAAAATATATTAAACTGTAGTAAAAAAAATAAAAATTCAACCAATTAAAAAATTATTTACACCCCACTTTGTGTAAACGACCATACATTGTATGATTTCTACCCACAATGTGCTTCGAAAAATTAAACTGTAGCAGAAACAAAATGACAAACTCAACCAATTAAAAAATTATTACAAAAAAATTACACCACACTTTGTGTGAACGACCATACATGGTGTAAGATTTTAACTACAAAATTAAAAAAAAAAAAAAAACACCAAAGCTACATTTTTTTCCTTGCTGAAAAACTGCTCAAATAAAATATGTTTTTTTAACATCCCACACTGTATCAACAACCATACTTTTTGATATGACTATACACATTGTGTAAACGACCATACATTGAGGGATTTCTACCGACAATATGTTTAGAAAAAATGTCATAATTTCATAAAAAAAGGTGTAGGAAAAAATTAAAAATTCACCAATTAAAAAAATTATTTACACCCCACTTTGTGTAAACGACCATACATTGTATGATTTCTACCCACAATGTCCTTCGAAAAATTAAACTGTAGCAGAAACAAAATGACAAATTCACCCAATTAAAAAAAATTATTTACACCACACTTTGTGTAAACGACCATACATGGTGAGAGATTTTAACTACAAAATTTAAAAAAAAAAAACAAAGCTACATTTTTTTTCCTTGCTGAGAAGCTGCTCAAATAAAATATGTTTTTTAACACCACACTTTGTATCAACAACCATACTTTTTGATATGACTAGGACAACAACAAACTTGTCCTGCTGACAAACTGCAACAAAACCAATAAAAAAAGTTCAAGAAAACATCAAAAAAAAAATCTGAATAAACTTCAATCAAAGGCCGGTCGTCCGACACAAACAATGTTCTAATCAAAATCTCATAAACATGAAATAAAATATTTAACAGAAATAGAAAAAAATAATAGCAACAACAACAAAAAACAATATATTTTTATTAAAGTTCACTGGAGCAACTATTCAAGAGAACCAAAAAAAAAAAAGAATTAAAAAGAAAATATTTAAGTGTTGTGTGTACAACACAGGCCAAAAGTGTACGAGTGTGTGTGTGTGCATGTGCTTGTGTTGGTGCAAAAAATGTGTGTTCACATTTAATATTTATGCAAAAGTTTGCAATATAAAAAAATAAATACAAAAAGCCAACAAGAAAAGCAATTCATACTTAAATTAAATTCAAGCTATTCAGGCGTAAAAAGAAAAAAAATATAAAAAAGAAAATTTCCGTTTCGGCACAAGTGAAAGTTTAAGAAGAAGAAGAAAACAACAGCAGCAAAAAATATTCAGAAAGTATAGGTCATAATAATAAAAAAATAATAACAACAACAATCGACAACGAGTGTTATGTTTAAGGATTAAAAATTCCAAATCCTCAAGGCAGAAGGAAAACCAGTGTCAGGAGATAGCAGGCAATTTCCAACAAAGGAAAATATTCAAGAGAAAAATATCCATCCAAGGCCTAATCGAAAAATATCGAAAATAAATATTAAATAAAAAAATCAAATTTAAGTCAAAGTGTTTTAAAAAATAATCCTAAATCAAAATTTTCAATAGAAAAAAAATTAAAAAAAATAAATATATAAAATATCGTATTGAAGTGCTAACCAATTGAAATATAAAATAAAAAATTTCTCAGCAAAATATATCATAAATATATATATCATATAAGTAATTAAAAATCAATTAAATATAATTAAAATATATTGGTGTTGTTATTGTTGTAATAGTGTATTGGTGTTTAATTGCCACATATTCTGTTAATGCCATAAATTTGTGAATTATCAAATTATAATTATTATTACTTATGCATGGATGAGAAGATATCAGCATCAGCATCAAAATAAAAGAGGTATGTATGGACAATTAATTTAAGGAGATTAAATTATTATATAATAACTTGAAAATATATTATAAATTAAAATATATATATATATATATATATATATATTTATACCCTACACAACTATGTTGTCAAGGTATTATAGCTTTGTGCAGCCCCAAGAGTTTGTAACGCCGCGAAATATTGGTCCTAGGCTCACCTTTAAGTACACCGATCGTCATATCTCGACTAGCTGAGTCGATCTAGACATGTGTGTCCATCCGTCCGTCCGTCTGTCCATTATAATTTGTAAACACGATACAGGCCACAGTTATGGACCAATCTTCACGAAATTTTGAATGTAGGATGGGTTCTGGCCAATGAAGACGCCTATTGTTTTTGGTAGAGATCGGTTAATATTTAGCGAATGAAATGGACCAAAAACTTTATTTTTGTCGATTTTTCTGGTCGTCTTGAGGCCGCAATTATGGCCCAAACATCGCGAATTTTTGCATAGAGAAGGGGATTGGGCCAAAGAATAAGCATGCCTGTTTTGATAAAGATCGGTCAATATTTAGCGGGTCAAATGAACCCTGACTTTTGTGTGAAAAATGACAAAATTTGCCCCTGAAGGACCAAGACCCGAGAAGTTTATAGTGTGTTCAAGAGGAGTGGTTGACCTTTAAATTGATACCAATTATAGTTGTATGTACTCAGATGTGGGAGTTACACTTAAATATTTACAGGTGCTTACGGATTCAGACATTATTTAGTAACCCAATACCACACTAGAGGGCGGAAATATAGCGCTGATCGCTTTGAAAATTTCCATGAGATTCCAGTTATGGTCAAGGACAACGCCCATAATTTTCAGTGATGATCAGATAATAATTTTGGGATGAACTGGACCGAATATAGTATCACAGAAAGTTAGATTTTCGTGGAAGTTATGTAGGGTATCATATGGTCGGCTCCGTCCGATTATACTGCTCCGCTCACTGGTTTAAAACTATAGCTTTAAAGGCCTATATAAGGCGTAGGTTTTTATAACCTTCACCACACTGTAGTACAGGGTATTATGTCTTTGTGCACATGTTTGAAACAGGCAAAAGGCAGCGAGATAGACCCTTTTGAGAATATGCATAGAACCACTTTCTGAGTCGATTTATGCATGTCTGATCGGCCGTCCGTCTGTCCATGTTAAATTTTAAACAAAGCACAGATCGCAGTTATTATACGAATTGGATGAAATTTGGCACAGCTCATCTATTCAGCCCAAGGACAAACCCTCCTGAAATGGGGAAAAATCGGTTCAGATTTAGATATAGCTCCCATATATAGTTTCGTCCGGTTTATGGTAAACGGTGTACCAAAAGCACTTAATATCTGCATGAAACTTGACACAGCGTAATGAATTAGGTCTAGAATGATGCGTGTTAAGTTTCCTGAAAATCGGTTCAGTTTTAGATATAGCTCCCATATAGACTTTCGTCCGATTTAATGCAAATTGTGTACCAATGTCCCTTAATATGCTTCGATTTGCACTAATGTTGGCACAGCGTAATAACTTAGGTCTAGAACGATGTGTGTTAAGTTTCGAGAAAATCGGTTCAGATTTCGATATAGCTCCCATATATAGTTTCGTTCGATTTTATGTTAATGGTGCACCAATGTCCCTTTATATCTTTCGATTTGCACGAAATTTGGCACAGCGTAATGAATTAGGGCTAGAATGACGTACGTGAAGTTTCATGAAAATCGGTTCAGATTTAGATATAGCTCCCATATATATTATAGTCCGATTTTATGTTAATGGTGCACCAATGTCCCTATATATCATTCGATGTGCACCAAATTTGGCATATCGTACTAATTTAAGTGTAGAGAGAAGTGTGTAAAGTTTCGTGAAAATCGGCTCAGATTTACATATAGCTCCCGTATATATTTTCGTCCGATTTTATATTAATGGTGTCCTTATATATCATTCGATTTGCATAATATTTGGCATAGCGTACTGAATTAAGTCTAGAGCGATGTGTGCTAAGTTTCGAGAAAATCGGTTCAGATTTAGATATAGCTCCCATATATATTTTCGTCCGATTTTATGTTAATGGTGTCCCTATATATCATTCGATTTGCATGAAATTTGGCATAGCGTACTGAATTGAGTGAAGAATGATGTGTGCTAAGTTTCGTGAAAATCTATTCAGATTTAGATATAGCTCCCATATATATTTTCGTCCGATTTTAGGTAAATGGTGCACCAATGTCCCTATTTATCATTCGATTTGCACAGCGCACTGAATTAAGTCTAGAATGATGTGTGCTAAGTTTCGTGAAAATCGGTTCATATTTAGATATAGCTACTATATATACTTTCGTACGATTTTATGTTAATGGTGCACCAATGTCCCTATATATCATTCGATGTGCACGCAATTTGGCATAGCGTACTGAATTAAGCGATTTGTGAATTAAGAGCCATTTTTCTTAAGTTTCGGGAAAAGCGGTTCAAATGTAGATATAGCTCCCATATATATTTTCGACCGATTTAAGGTAAATGGTACACTAAAGTCCGTATATATCCTTCGATTTGCACGAAATGTGGCATAGAGTAATGAATTGAGTCTAGAATCATTCTAGAATTGAGTCTAGAATGATGTTTCGGGAAAATCGGTTCAGATTTCGATATGGGTCCAACATATGGATATGTATTCGTCCGATTTGACATAAATGGTGCACCAAGCTCCTAATGTTTGTTCGATTAACACGAAATTTTGCACAATGTATCAAATTGAGACTTGAATGGCGTTATTAGGTTTTGTTGAAATTGGTGCAGATGCAGCCATAGCTTCCATATGTATTTCGAACGGGTGTCTGATTGAAATTAAATTTTTAACAGTACGGCGTACTGAATATCAATTTTGCTATAAATAAATTTGTCCCATGGTACGCAGACTACTCTAAATCTGTCCGAATTAAATTAAATTTATCATAGGTTGCCGATGGAACATGAGCATGTTCCTTTGAGTAACAGTGACATGCAATTGTGAGGATTCATATGTACAACAACCCAAAATGGTGAAGGGTATCAGTCCGACTTTACTACTTTCCTTACTGGTTTATAAATATGTTTTCAAGAGCCTATATATGGCGTGGATTTGTATATCCTACTCAACTATGCTGTCAGGGTATTACAATTTTGTGCAGCACCATGAAATTGTAACGCAGTGAAATATTGGTCCTAGACCCCACCTTCGCGGGGTCGATCTAGACATGTGAGTCCGTCCTTCCGTCTGTCCATTATAATTTGTAAACACGATACAGGCCACAGTTATGGATCAATCTTCAAGAAATTGTGCATGTCGGATGGGTTCTGGCCAATGAGGACCCCTATTGTTTTTGGTAAAGATCGGTTAATATCCAGGAGATAAAATGGACCAAATACTAAATTTTTGTCGGGTATTCAGGAAGCTCCAGAGGTCGCAATTATGGCCCAAACATCGCAAAATTTTACATGGAGAAGGGGAATGGGCCAAATAATAAGCATGACTGTTTTGATAAAGATCGGTCAATATTTAGTCAAATGGACCCTGACTTTTGTGTGAAAAAAGGCAAAATTTGTATTCTGGGGCGTATATTCTTGATCCTGGAAGACATATACCCGAGAAGTTGATAGTATATCCAAGAGAAGTTGTTGACCTTTAAATTGATACGAATTATATTCTCGTATGAACTCGGATGTGAGAGGTGCACGTACATATTTACAGGTGCTTACGTATACAGATATCAATTAATAAACCTTTATCACACTAGAGGGCGGAAATATAGTGCTGATCTCTTTGAAATGTTCCATGAGGTTCCAGCTATGGTCAAGGACATTCGATTCGATCTATAGGCCACAATTATAAGCCGAACATCACAACACAACCCACGGAGAAGGGAACATGGACAAGTGATAAGAAGGGTTGTACTGAATATTGGTAATATTCGGAAAAGGGAAAATAAAATCTTTGGCCCCACCGTCGGAAAATTCAGTCTCCATGAAGAAACATCAGACAAAGGCATGAGGTTGACTGACTTCGCGGCAGCAATGAACATGATAGTTAGCAGCACTAAATTCAAGCATCTCGATATACACAAGGCCACTTGGATTACTCCCGATCGAACAAAGAGAAATCAAATCGATCATGTTGTGCTAGACGGAAGGCATTCATCTAGTGGTTTAGACGTCCGATCGATTCGAGGAGCGAATATAGATTCGGACCATTACCTTGTGGCAGCCAAGGCACGCACCCGTCTTAATGTAGCAGCAAAGGTGCAATCTAATGTAACACGGAAATTTGACGTCAAAAAGCTGCAAACACAACTGATAGCAGAAACCTACACCGCTCAACTTACCCACCAGTTTGACGAAAGCATCCCTGGTCCCGATAATAATATAGAAACACAATGGCAGAGAATTGCGCACTCCCTACAAACTGCAGCAAAAGCAACACTTGGGTACCAAAAACCACCATCAAGAAATCCGTGGTACGATCAGGAGGGTGGTAATGCTATTAATATGCAAAACGCAGCGTATAGGGCAACATTGCGAACAGTAGCAACACGTAATGCGATGAAGAAATATCGGGAGAAAAGGAGAGAGGAGAAATGTATTTTGAGAAAAAAAGAAGAAAGAGCAAGAAAAACAAGAGCGTGAGCAAATCAAGATGTACAGGAGTCAGGAGTGGCCTCTGACCTGGCAAATCCACCATTGACCAGATTTTCACTCTGCGCCAAATCCTGGAAAAAAACCCACGAAAAACTCATCAACACATTCCACCTATTCGTCGACTATAAAGCCGCATTCGACAGCCCTATCCGTTCAGAAGTGTTTAAGGCCATGTCTGCGTTCGGGATTCCTACAAAATTAATTCGGCTATGCAGGATAACTTTAACAGGCACAAGATCAACAGTTAAAGTCGAAAAGGGCCTCTCGGAGCCCTTTAATACCGAACGAGAATTCAGACAAGGTGATAGTTTGTATTGTGAACTTTTTAACATCCTGCTGGAAAAGGTCATACGAGAGGCAAAAGTGAACAGAAATGGCACTCTGTACACCAAACAACACATGTTACTCGCCTACGCCGATGACAGCGACATAATGGGTCGAACATTGAGAGCGATAACAGCCACCTTTCAACAAATTGAGAAGGTGTCTGCAAAGTGGGTCTGGCAGTAAACGGCGAGAAGACCAAGCTGTTGGTATCAACGCGCAAGACGTCAAAAATTTTATATACCTTGGTACCACCATAAATAAAACGTATGTCATCAGTTTTCAAATTCGGAGAAGGATAATGATGGTCAACCGATGCGACTATGATCTGAGCAAACAACTCAAAAGCAAGGACACCTCCCTTGCTGAAGCATGGGTACTTACGCAAGCAGATGAGGCAGCTCTTGGAGTGTTTGAGAGAAAAAGTCTCCGAAACATCTATGGGCCGATTTGCGTTGACGGTGAATACCGCCGTCGAATGAACCATGAGTTCTACCAGCTATTCTCGGACATCGACATTGTTAGACGTATTGAACTGCAGCGACTATGTTGGCTAGGTCATATTGTGAGAATGGATGAAGATGCCCCAGCCCAGAAGACATATAAAAGCGAACCAGCTGATGGTTCACGCAGAAGGGGAAGGCCATGAATACGTTGGAAAGATCAAGCGGTAGACAACATTGCCGAATATGGTCTTTCAAATTGGAAAAGCTGCGCAAAAGACCTACGCCTGGAAATCTTTTCTAAGCTCGGCTTATGGAACGAAAGTTCTGTCACAAGCCAGCTAAATACTGCTCCGCTCACTGGTTTTAATTTTTTTTTTTTCTTTTTGAAGTCCTTTATATTATTAGGGTAGGGTGTGTAGGGTATCGTATGTTCGGCCCCATCCGACAATACTGCTCACTGGTTTTAAAAATTCCGATTTCGCTTTGATTAACGTTTAGAAACGAAATGTACAGATTGTTGTCATGACCACTCTCTAAACGCCATAACAAATCTATGGAAATAGTCCATAGGGACGGACGACGGCATGATAAATGTTTTATAACAAAATAGAAAAAACAACAAAAACCACCCCGACCAAGGCAACGTATAATTACTGCAAAACCCTCCACCACCCCTCTCCTCAAAAATTAGCCTACAAACAAAGGTGGCACATTAAGCAGCCCAGCCATATGAGCAGCATGAAAGCTTCGTTGGATTAATGAACAGAAAAAAATCGTTTGCCCCCCAAATCCATGAGACCTGAACTGAGCTGGGGCCCAAACAGATTGACTGCCATAAAAACAAATCATAAATTTAAATCTTTCGACATTAAGGATTACCTGGCGACCTACAAAAACAAGACGAAAGTAAAAAAAAAAACAAAATTCCGACCTAAACATACACTCACATTACATGTGCATAATTTCAGGGGATTAGGGAAAGGGGAGGTACTCCTCTCTCTCCCACCAAACGACTGTTTTTTTATTTTCGTGTGTAAGGACTAAATAGAAACATGTTTTTGTTGTTGTTATTTTGATTTATACGATGAAAGAGGGGAAAGGGAAAATAGAAAAAAACATTGGAAGGAGTCTCAAATAAAATATTCAAATTATACACAATGTCCCTTTGTTGTTGTACGTTTTTCTTTTTTTTTTATTCGGAAACCACAAAAGTGCGTGCGTGATATTCGTTCATAATATTTGTCCTGCTTTTCTAGTATTTTCTTGTGTTTGCTTTTTTCTCTATTTTTTGTTTCCCATTTTTTGTTTTGTTTCCCATCGAAACAACCTTGAAATACGAATACAATGGTAGTAAATAATGGATGAAATGAAATAATAATTTTCTTTAAATTATTTTTGTAATACTAACAAACAAGTGAAAATGCGTTAAGTTCGGCCGAGCCGAACTTTGGATACCCTCCACCATATTTATAGTAGCTGAAATGAAAATGTAGGGAAAATACAAAAAAGTGGACCTATACCGACATTTCTACAACGCGATTATGTAATGTGAACCATGTTCCAGAAAATTTTGATGTCATCCAACCTGTGCCTATCTTATTATTCTTCCATACTTAGTTCAGGTTCGAAGATGTAGACTATCGGTCCACTCCCTCTGATACCTCCCACACAGGTGCTAGGCCTAAATGAGGGTTATAGTTCATGTATAGTTCATTATCGAACCTTACGTTCTAACTTTATCTCGATATCCTCGCAGGTTAAATGATTACGACAGACTCTTAGAACCAAACCCTAAACGCGGAACAAATTAGATAACTATTTTTATATAAAACAGGGGGTTATATGGGGACTACTCCAAAAAGGGGGCGAATATAAATAATTTTTGGTAGGGAGATTTGTTACCCTATACGACTACAAAATACCAAATTCCAGCGAATTCGGTTGAAAAACGCGCTCAACAACCTCACAATACCGAAAATTGGGGGTACCCTTATATAGGGGGCTATCCGAAAAAATGGACCTATATTCATAATTTTTTGTGGAGATATTTGGAACCTATTAAGAACTCGAAATACTAAATTACAGCTATTTCGGCGGAAAAATACGATCAAAACCCCCAAAATACTGAAAATTAGGAGGTACCGTTATATGGGGGATACCAGAAAAAGTGGAACCTATAAGAACCCAATGTAGCAAATTGTAGCAAATTCGGTTGAAAAGCGCGCTCAAGAACCCCAAAATACCGAAAATGGGGGGATACCCTTATATGGGAGCTATGCCTAAACGTGGACATATGAAGCCCATCTTCGAACTTGACCTGCCTGCAGACAAATGACGACTCGGTTATATCCGGTTCTACGTGTCCGGTTAATATAAAATAGCTATAATTTTAAGGGTTATAAAAATAGGGCCTTAGAACCCTATAATGGACTATAATTGACTAGGGATGCCTAGTCGAGCGCAAAAGTCGACTTTTAGACTTTTCGATTTTTGCCTTTTACTAAAAAGTCGACTTTCGATTTTGCCAAACCTGAAAAAAAGAAAAAATTTACTAAAAATTTAATTTTTTATAAGAATTGTTGTCAACAGATGAAAAAAGTTCTGGAATGTGTAATTTTTGGACAATATCGGCTTTGTGATAATAAACCAAGAATTTATAAAGAAAGTCGAAAGTCGATCTTGAAAAGTCGACTTTGCGATTTTCTCAAATGTCAAAAGTCGACTTCGACTTTTAGACTTTTCAATACAAAAAGTCGATTAATCGATTAGTCGAAAGTCGATTTACTTATCCCTATATAATGGACCCAAGTTCGACTTTTAGGAGGATTTTCAATAAAATCGGGGTCCAAACCCCAGTATCACCACTCAATAGAAAGGTATTTTTTTGAACCTTTAAAATCATACCCGTTTTAGCGGATCCTTAAAACCGGAAACCTAAGACAAAAGATATCCCCATAATTAGGGTAAAAATAACTACCTCTGGAAAAAAATTCAGAAAAATCTGATCATTTTTAAAAAACTAGAGTTAAGCCAATATATTTAAACCAGTGAGCGGAGCAGTATAGTCGGACGGGGCCGACCATACGATACCCTACATAACTTCCACAGAACTCTATATTTCTGCGGATGTTTATTCTAAGCCTGGGCAATATTTCGTGATATTTCCTTACACTGAAAAATATTCCGAATATTACTAATATTCAGTACAGCCATTCTAATTACTTCTCCAGATTTCCTTCACCGTGGGTTGTGTTGTTGTTGTTGTAGCAGCCCTGTTGCTGTTATACAACGGGCTGAGATGACTGACTTTGGCCAAGTAAGACTCGGGTCGTTTCAAATCGTAGACCCCTCTGTCGTGGAAACGATCATGGTCTGTGTTGTGATGTTTGGCTTATAATTGTGGCCTATAGATCGACTCAAAACAAAACCTGTAAGGAAATAGTAAAGTCGGTCTGGGCCGACTATATGATACCCTTCACCACATTGGGTATATTTTACATATCGCTGGCTTAACTTGTAAAGGCGGCAAGTCCATATTTCACAATTTTTCAGGAGAGACAAAAAACAATCAAACTTTCTTTTGAATAAAGATTTTTTAAATCTGTAAATGCAATTTGTTTTTGTATTGTATGTGTAATTTAATTGTGTAAGGTAAAATGAAAAAAATAAGTATTTGCGGAGATACACGCCTTTTTTGGGACTTACAGCTTTTTCTGCCGCTAAGTTTGCATGTTTTAGTGGACTTAAGTCTTTTTCTTACAACTTATCTACCATTATATTTTCTAATTACTGCAATAATTTTGATTTTTTACGTGTTAATGTTATCTAAAAGAGTAAAGATTGGTTTGGAATAATAATTTATTCAAAATATGAAAAAACAAGTTAAAACGTCGCTATTTAGGCAGGTCGAATATTGGGGATAACGTTATATGGGCGGTACCCTAAAAAGTGGACCAATATTGATAAGTTTTTGTTGGAAGGTTAGCTACCCCATAAGTACCTAAAATACCAAATTAAAGTCAATTCGGCTGAAAATCATGTCCAAAATCTTCAAAATAAAAAGTGGACTTACAGCCTTTACACGATGTTAAGCCAGCGACAACAATAACAAATGAGATAACTCTAATTTTATTTTTTTAGATCGATGTATTTTGCCTCTTTATACATAATTGTATCAAAATCTCAATTTCAAGCAAAAGTGGACTTACTGCCTTTACCAGTTAAGCCAGCGATATGTATCCTAGCAATTGCATGTCTATGTTCCCTCTTTCTCCAAACTATCCTAACTTTAATTTCATTCGAACAGATTAAGAGTCGCCTGCGTAACATGGGGAAAATTTATGGCAAACGATTTATAGCAAAATTGATACACGCTATTCGGTATGCGGCGTTGCTAAAAATATAATCTATATGTGGGAGCTATTTCTAAATCTGAACCGATTTTCACGAAAATTAACACACATCTCTCTAGACTTAATTCAGTTCGCGATGCCAAATTTTGTGCAAATCGAAGGATATATATAGGGACCTTGGTGCAACATTTACATAAAATCGGACGAAAATATATATGAGAGATATGTCGGAAACTAAACCAATATTCCTGACACTCATTATTCCAGACTCAATTCAGTACGCTATGCCAAGTTTCGTGCAAATCGAAGGATATAAAGAAACTTTGGTGCACTATTTACCTAAAATCGGACGAAAATATATATGGGAGCTATATCCAAATCTGAACCGATTTTAACAAAATTTAACACACATCGTTCTAGACTTAATTCGTGCAAATCGAAGTATATATAGAGACTTTGGTACACCATTTACCTTAAATCGGACGAAGATATATACGGAGCCATATTTAAATCTGAACCGATTTTCACGAAACGTAACACACATCATGTTAGACATAATTCAGTACGCTGTGCCAAATTTCGTGGAAATCGAAAGATATATAGTGACTTTTGTGCATCATTTACCTTAAATCGAACGAAAATATATATGGGAGCTATATCCAAATCTGAACCGATTTTCACGAAACTTAACACACATCATGCTAGACATAATTCAGTACGCTGTGCCAAATTTCTTGCAAATCGAATGATATATATGGGCCTTGGGACACAATTTACCTTAACTCGGACAAAAATATATATGGGAGCTATATCCAAATCTGAACCGATTTTCAGGAAACTTGACACACATCGTTCTAGATTTAATTCAGTACGCTATGCCAAATTTCGTGCAAATCGAAGTATATATAGAGACTTTGGTACACAAGTAACCTTAAATCGGACGAAAATATATATGGGAGCTATATTCAAATCTGAACCGATTTTCACGAAACTTTGCACACATCATGCTAGACCTAATTCATTACTCTGTACCAAATTTCGTGCAAATCGAAAGATATATAGGGACCGTTTACATGAAATCGGACGAAAATATATATGGGAGCTATATCTAAATCTGAACCGATTTTTCCCAATTCCAATAGGGTTCGTCCTTGGGCCGAATAAGTGACCTATGCCAAATTTCATCCAATTCGGATTATAAATGTGACCTGTACTTTGTTTATAATTTAACATCGACAGACAGACGGACGGACGGACATGCACAAATCGACTCAGAAAGTGATTCTATGCATATTCTCAAACGGAACCATGTGTCTATTTCGTTTCCTTTTGCCTGTTACAAACATATGCACAAAGACATAATACCCTATGCCACAGAGTGGTGAAGGGTATAAAAAAAAACACACACACACACAAAATTAAGTTTTCGGTGCACTTCATCCCAAAATTATTATCTGATCATCAACGAAAATTATAGGCATTGTCCTTGACCATAACTGGAACCTCATGGAAAAATTCAAAGCGATCCGAGCTATATTTCAGCCCTCTAAGTGTGGCAACAGGTTACTACATACTTAAGCACCTGAAAATATTTAAGTGTAACTCCCACATCCGAGTACATACGACAATATAATTGGTATCAATTTGAAGGTCGACCATTCCTCTTGGATATTCTATCAACTCATCGGGTCTATGTTCTTCATCTATAAGCTGTAGAATACAAATTTTGTTAATTTTCACACAAAAGTCAGGGTCCATTTGACCCGCAAAATATTGACCGATCTTTATCAAAACAGGCAGGCTTATTCTCTGGCCCGATACCCTACTCCATGCAAAAATTCGCAGTGTTTGGGCCTCTGGAGCGTCCAGAAAATCGGACAAAAATTAAGTTTTTGGTGCATTTCATCCCCTAAATATTAACCGATCTTTACCAAAAACAATAGGGGTCTTTAATTGCCAGAACCCATCCTACATGCAAAATTTCGTGAAGATTGGTCCATAACGGTGCCAGCATAGTTGTGTGTCGAAAAAAAAATTAGTTAAAAAATCCATGCCTGTTAGGGACCCCCTCTGACTCAATGTGTCAATCGTCCTGACTTCCGGGTTTATTATTGTTGTTGTTGTTCTTTGTGCGACACAATTCTGTTTATTTTTGCTTATCATAGCACAAAAGTCTTTAAGTTAATATTCTGTTTATTAATGTAATCGGATTTTTTGTTTATTAAATTTGCAGCTAGTCACCCTCTTGCCAATCAAATTTGCCCTACTGTCACACACACACACACAAAATGGCACTGTGTCATATCACTGTATTACAAATGTGTGTGTGTGTGTATGAGTGTTACATTGACATCATGCGAATCAGCTTTGTCATTTTGGTCCAGTTTTTTTCTTCTTCTCTGAACAGGACTCATTTCAGTTTCAGTGTTTTTTTTTCAAATGAACAAATGGATGTCATTCGCGTGTGTGTGTGTGTGCGTGAGTGAGTATTGGTGTCCCTTTTGTTTTTTTTTCGAGAGAGCATCAGCTCATCTACATAGATGATATTTATGAAATTAAATTACATGAATATACACTTACATACAGGATACAGTGATGCTGCATGGGATGTTTATTTCACACACACACACCCACACACTCATACATACAGTTAGGTTTATTATATATATATGTGTGTGTGTATGTATTTTTAATAAATATTCATAATATGAATGAATATAAAACACTTACCAAGAGATTCATTCATTTAATGAATATGAAGAGTGTCCTTTGTTTTTTGCTATTAAAGGGATGCATGACAAAACATGATGTGTTCTTTTGTTACAAATAAAAAAAAATAATGTATATTAATTTGGATTAATCCTTGATTAAACAAGGACTATTCAGACAATTAGGGCTGAATTTTTCAAAGACTAGATATGGCGAAGGACCAACGCAAGACGTGGATTTTTTTAAAAATACTTGGGAAGGTCCTACATAAGGCGTGGATATTTATACCCTTCACCACACTGTGGTACAGGGTATTATGGCTTTGTGCATATGTTTGTAACAGGCAAAAGGAAACGAGATAGACACATGGTTCCTTTTGAGAATATGCATAGAATCACTTTCTGAGTCGATTTATGCATGTCCGTCAGTCAGTCCGTCTGTCCATGATAAATTGTAAACAAAGTACAGGTCGCATTTATGATCCGATTTGGATGACATTTGGCATAGGTCACTTATTTGGCTTAAGGACGAACCCTATTAAAATTGAGGAAAATCGTGTCAGAATTTAGATATAGCTCCCATATATATTTTCGTCCGATTTAAGGTAAATTGTGTACCAAAGTCCACATATATCTTTCGATTTGCACGAAATTTGGCACAGCGTAATGAATAAGGTCTAGAATGACGTCTGCCAAGTTTCGAGAAAATCGGTTCAGATTTAGATATAGCTTAAACATATATTTTCGTCCGAATTAGTGTAAATGGTGCACCAAAGTCCCTATATATATTTCGATTTGCACGAAATTTGGCACAGCATAACGAATTAGGTCTAGAATGACGTGTGCTAAGTTTCGTGAAAATCGGTTCAGATTTAGATATAGCTCCCATATGTTGCTTCGCCCGATTTTAGGTAAATGGTGCACTAAAGTCCCTGAAAATCATTCGATTTGCACGAGTTTTGGCATAGCGCACTGACTTAAGTCTAGAATGCCGTGTTCTAAGTTCCGTGTACATCGGTCCAGATTTAGATATAGCTCCCATACATAGTTTCGCCCGATTTGAGGTAAATGGTATGCCAAAGTCCCTATATATATTTCGATTTGCACGAAATTTGGCATAGCGTACTGAACTGAGTCTAGAATGATGTGTGTTAAGTTTCCTGAAAATCGGTTCAGATTTAGATATAGCTCCTATATATATTTTCGTCCGATTTAATGTACATGGTGCACCAAAGTCCCTATATATCCTTCGATTTGCACGAAATTTGGCATACCGTACTGAATTGAGCCTAGAATTATGTCTGCCAAGTTTCGAGAAAATGGGTTCAGATTTCTATATAGCTCCCACATATAGTTTCGTCCGATTTCATGTAAACGGTGCACCAAAATCGCTGTATATCTTCCGATGTGCACGAAATTTGGCATAACGTACTGAATTGAGCCTAGAGTGATGTCTGCCAAGTTTCGAGTAAATCGGTCTAGATTTAGATATAGCTCCCATATATAGTTTCGTCCGATTTCATGTAAATGGTACCCCAAAGTCGCTATATATCTTTCGATTTGCACGAAATTTGGCATAACGTACTGAATTGAGCTTAGAGTGATGTCTGCCTTGTTTCGTGAAAATCGGTCCAGATTTAGATATAGCTTTCTTTTATTATAGATTGGTTTTAAGTAATTGACGCACCAAGGAACCAATAGGAACAAAACGTTCTGAAATTAGTATAACCTAACCTGTGACAAGTTTGTTTAAAATCGCTCAATATTTGGATAGAGCTTCCATAAATATTTTCGCCCGATTTCAAGTAAATTGGGCATCAAACTCCTCATGTTAGTCAGATTGACATCAAATTTTGCACAACGTACAAAATTGAGCATTGAATTATGTAGTTGCGTTTTCTAGAAGTACAGACATAGCCCAACGGTGACCTATTTATATTTGTTTGAAGTCGATTTACATACTTTATGGATAGATCTAGGTAGATTCACATTTAGATAAATATCACATGTTTTATTTCATCCAATTTCAGGTTAATAGTCCTGTTTAATATACCTATAGTGGTGAAGGGTATCATATAGTCGGCCCGTCCGACTTTACTACTTTCCTTACTGGTTTTTACATGTAATTAGAAGTTCTGTACTGAATATTAGTAATATTCGGAAAATATGTCAGTGTAAGAAAGAGGTGCCATTGACCTTTAATCGGGCAAAAGTTTGCAAATATCAGAAATATTCCCCAGGCTCCAAATAAACAGCAGCAGGGTATCATATGGTCGGTCCCGTCCGATTATACTGCTTCGCTCACTGGTTTTTACATCAAATTTTCCTATCATTTATTTTATTCAGTCACATATTCGAATTTTTTTATTAATTTTTCAATTTGCCCTAAACTCGGTAATATTTCTAGTTAATAAATTTTTGCAACACCAAACTGACCAAATTGAATAAAATAAATTTTTATAACAAAATTGGTTTTCTATTTATAACAAATTTAGTTATTCATTTAAGAGATATTCAATTGACCCATTTACGTTGACCATTTTCGTGTTGTTATTGTTGTAGTTGTAATTGTAATGGTTTAGATGTTGTTGATGTTTTTATTGCTTTCAATTCAGTTAGCAATTTTGTTGTTATTGTAAATATTGTGTAAACAAAATATTTGAATGAAATTGGAGTCTAAATGAAAAGTGATTCATATTTATTTTAGTAAAGGGCCAAAATAAAGTGATGGTTTATATGAGGTATAGAATTAATAAAAATGTATTTATTTAAAAAAATTCAGGGTCTTAGATAACGCGGGGATTTTTTAAAAATTATTTTTTATACCCTCAACAAGGCTCGGATTTTTTAAATACTTCTTTTCGAGCTCTAAACAAGGCGTGGATTTTTTAAATAATATTTTTTCAAGACCTAAACAAGGCGTGGATTTTTTAAAAACATTTTTTCGAGCTCTAAACTAGGCGTGGATTTTTTAAATAATTTTTTTCGAGCTCTAAACAAGGCGTGGATTTTTTAAATAATTTTTTTCGAGCTCTAAACAAGGCGTGGATTTTTTAAATAATTTTTTTCGAGCTCTAAACAAGGCGTGGATTTTTTAAATAATTTTTTCCAAGGTCTACACAAGGCGTGGATTTTTTAAATAATTTTTTTCGAGCTCTAAACCAGGCGTGGATTTTTTAAATAATTTTTTTTCGAGCTCTAAACAAGGCGTGGATTTTTTAAATAATTTTTTTCGAGCTCTAAACAAGGCGTGGATTTTTTAAATAATTTTTTTCGAGCTCTAAACAAGGCGTGGATTTTTTAAAAACATTTTTTCGAGCTCTAAACAAGGCGTGGATTTTTTTAAATACTATTTTTCGAGCTCTAAACAAGTCGTGGATTTTTAAAAAAAAAATATTCGAGCTCTAAACAAGGCGTGGATTTAAAAAAAAAAAATTTTCGAGCTCTAAACAAGGCGTGGATTTTTAAAAAAAAAATATTCGAGCTCTAAACAAGGCGTGGATTTTTTAAACAAGGCGTGGATTTAAAAAAAAAAAATCGAGCTCTAAACAAGGCGCGAGCTTAAAAAATATTTCCAAGCGCGTCGGTCTTGTGCGACTGACTATGTCGATTTCCGCGTATAAATTGTAAAGCTCGTGGTTCATTCGACGCCGATATTCACCGTCGACGCATATCGGCCCGTAGATCTTTCGGAGAATTTTTCTTTAAAACACCCCAAGAGCTGCCTCATCTGCTTGCGCAAGCACCCAAGCGTCTTGTAGAGTGTGAGTTTGGTCTGGTGGAAGGTGGCCCTGGTTCTAAACTGGTTACTTAGACCATAGTAGCATCTGGTGGCCATCACAATCCATTCAAAACTTATGTCATTCATTTTATTTATTGCGGTACCAAGGTATATAAAATATTTGACTACCTCGAAGCTGTAATTCTCAAGTTCCACAGTTGGTCCGAGTCTACTAGACGTTTTGCGCGTTGATACCATCAGCTTGGTCTTCTCGCCGTTTTCTGCCAGACCCATTTTGGCAGACTCCTTTTCAATATATTCAAAGGTGGCTGTTACCGCTCTCAATGTTCGACCCACTATATCGATGTCATCGGCGTAGGCGAGTAACATGTGTTGTTTGGTGTACAGCGTGTCATTTCTGTTCACTTTTGCCTCTCGTATGACCTTTTCCAGCAGGATATTAAAAAGATCACATGACAAACTGTCACCTTGCCTGAATCATCGTTCGGTATTGAAGGGCTCCGATAGCTGTTTTCCGACTTTAACTGCTGACCTTGTGCCAATTAAAATTATCCTGCATAGCCGTATTAATTTTGCAAGAATGTCATGGACTTAAACACCTCTGAACTGATAGGGCTGTCAAATGCGGGTTTATTGTAGACGCATAGGTAGTATGTGTCGATGTGTTTTTCGTGGGTCTTTTCCAGGATTTGGCGCAGAGTGAAAATCTGGTAAATGGTGGATTTGCCAGGTCTGAAGCCGCATTGGTCCAATAATGTCATTGACCATTGGCTTCAGTCGTTCACACAGCACACTGGATGCCATGGGAAGGAGACGTATTCCTCTATAGTTGGCACATATCGTCTTGTCTCCTTTTTTGTGTACGGGACACAGAATGCTGAGGTTCCAATCATTGGGCATGCATTCCCCTAACCAAATTGTACTAATCAGCTGGTGCATGCTCCAGAGCAGCATCTGGCCACCAGTCTTGAATAGTTCGGCTGGTAACCCCTGCTGCTTCATTGTTCTTGAGCCGACTAATTGCTTTTATGACCTCATCTTGGCTAGGTGGTATACACTCTATACCATCATCTCTTATTGGTTCAGGAGTATCTTCTTCGCCGCCACTATTCGATACCAGAAGTGTTTCAAAATGTTTCTGCCAGATCCTCAGCACGCTGTCTGTATCTGTCACCAGGTTTCGTTCTTCATCTCTACAGGTGGATGTGCCTGCACCAAAACCTTCGGTTTCGTGTTTTACACGTTGGTAAAATTTTCGGACTTCATTCTGACTTCTGTACATCTCGATTTGCTCACGCTCACGTTTTTCTTGTTCTTTCTTCTTTATTTTTTTTTTTTTTTTTTGAAAACACATTTCTCCTCTCTCCTTTTCTCCCGATAGTTCTCCATCGCATTACGTGTTTCTACTGTCCGCAGGGTTGCCCTATACGCTGCGTTTTTTATATCAGTGGCATTACGACACTCCTGATCGTACCACGGATTTCTTGAAGGTGGTCTTTGGTACCCAAGTTATGATTTTGCTGCAGATTGTAGGGAGTGGGCAATACTCTGCCATTGTGCTTCTATATTATTATCGGGACAAGTGGTGCTTTCGTCAAGCAGTTGGGTAAGTTGAGCGGAGTAGGCTTCTGTTATTTTTTGTGTTTGCAGCTTTTCGACGTCGAGTTTCCGTGTTGTGTTAGATCGCACCTTTGCTACAACATCAAGACGAGTGCGAACCTTGGCTGCTACAAGGTAGTGTTCCGAATCGATATTCGATCCTCGGATCGATCAGACGTCTAAAACACTGGATGAATGCCTTCCGTCTATCACAACACGATCAATTCGATTTCTCTTTACTTGATCAGGAGAGATCTAGGTGGCCTTGTGTATATCGAGATGCTTGAATCTGGTGCTGCTAACTACCACGGTTTTTGCTGCCGCAAATTCAATCAACCTCATGCCGTTGTCGGATGTTTCTTCATGGAGGCTGAATTTTCCGATGGTGGTGCAAAAGATATTTTTCCTTCCGATTTTTGGATTAAAATCTCCTAGCTTAATTTTAATGTCATGGCCAGGGCAGCGATCATATGTTGTTTCTATGCGCTCATAAAATATATCTTTGGTCTGCTCATCTTTGTCTTCGGCCGGAGCATGGGGGCAAAAGAGACTGATGTGGAAGAACTTCGCTTTTATGCGGATTATAGCAATTCGCTCATCTACTGGAGTGAATCTGGAGACGAGGTCTTTTATTCCCCTGTTAACCATAAATCCGCATCCAAATCCACGTCTCTTTTTATGGCAGCTATAATAAAGGGCGCAACCATCTGATTTACTTACGCCAGTCCCTTTCCATCGCATTTCCTGTAAGGCAATAATATCGGCTTTGTACTTCTTGAGTACATCCGCCAAAGCGAACACTGCGCCTGTCCTGTACAACGTACGCATATTCCAAGTGTAGATTCGCATATCGTGGTTCTTTATACGTTTGCGGGGGTCGTCAACTTTTAGGGTGGTTTGGTTTTATTATACCCTTCACCACACTGTGGTACAGGGTATTATATGTCTTTATGCATATGTTTGTAACAGGCAAAAGGAAACGAGATAGACACATGGTTCCTTTTGGGAATATGCATAGAATCACTTTCTAAGTCGATTTATGCATGTCCGTCCGTCCGTCTGTCCGTCCATGTATTTTTGTGAACAATGTACTGGTCGCATTTATGATCCGATTTGGATGAAAGTTGGCACAGGTCACTTATTTGGCCCAAGGACGAACCCTATTGAAATTGGGAAAAATCGGTTCAGATTTAGATATAGCTCCCGTATATATTTTAGTCCGATTTAATGTAAATGGGGCACCAAAGTCCCTATATATCTTTCGATTTGCACAAAATTTGGCACAGCGTAATGAATTAGGCATAGAATGATGTGTGCTGAGTTTCATAGAAATCGGTTCAGATTTAGATATAGCTCCCATATATATTTTCGTCCGATTTAATGTAAATGGGGCACCAAAGTCCCTTTTTATCCTTCGATTTGCACGAAATTTGGCGTAGCGTGCTGAATTAAGTCTAGAACAATGTGTGTTAAATTTCGTGAAAATCTGTTGAAATTTAGATATAGCTCCCATATATATTTTCGTCCGATTTAATGTAAATGGTCCAACAAAGTCCCTATATATCTTTCGATTTGCACGAATTTTCGCACAGCGTAATGAATAAAGTATAGAATGATGTGTGTCAAATTTCCTGAAAATCGGCTCAGATTTACATATAGCTCCCATATATATTTTCGTCCGATTTAAGGTAAATGGTGCACCAAAGGCCTTATACATCTTTCGATGTGCACGAAATTTGGCATAGAGTACTGAATTAGGACCGGAATGATGTGTGCTAAGTTTCTTGAAAATCGGTTCAGATTTAAATACAGCTCCCATATATAGTTTCGTCCGATTTAAGTTAAATGGTGCACCAAAGGCCTTATACATCTTTCGATTTGCTCGAAATTTGGCAAAGCGTACTGAATATACACTAGAACGATGTGTGTTACGTTTCGTGAAAATCGGTTCAGATTTAGATATAGCTTCTTTATCTGACCAAATGAAAAATTTAATATCGGTTGCAGAATGAAATGTTTATGTATCCAATTTCATTTTACTGGTCCTTTCAGGTGACACCGCGGGGAGGTCAGTGTCCACAATTGAGATGAAAGAGAGACCAACTTAAGCCTGGACTTCACCATGTTAAAGCTAATCAGAACCGTTGCTTGGTATCTATCATCCTCTATCATTCGACACCTAAAAAAGGCGTGGATTTTTTTTAATAGCCATTTCTTCAGTTCCGGAAATAATTCCAAACAAAAGAAACCATTTCCTCCCACATTGAAGTTCATTGACCGTCCTGACTAAAATGTATTCTTGTCCATTGTTAGTGTCTTGGGAAAAATATATCTTCTGTTTAGTTATTTTCCTATTATTCTAAATAGCTACTTTGTTTTCTTCTTCTTCTCCTTCTTCCAGTTATTGTCTTCCTTATGCATTAGCTGAAGCTGAAAACAAATAAATATATTCCGCCTCTATGTATACATATATCCTTTGTCTGCAAATAATAAACAATATTATCCTGCCCATCCATTCATTGTTCGGTCCAAGGCAGCTACTTTGCATTTTGTCTATGTGTCATTTGCAATTCTCTTCGTTCAATATTATTTATTATTAATATTATAGTAACGATAATAAAAGTTAATATCAATTAAGTTGCTCGATTAAATAATGATTATGACGATGATGATGATGGGCAAACATCCATTCATACAGCTGATGGCCGGCCGGGTGCAAATAATGGAAATAGGCAAAGAGGAAGGAAGGAAATAGAGCATGGCCTATTGTTTCAATATCTTCGCCTTATCCTGACTCCCATTATAATAAACAATTGTGATTATAAGCCCATGATAAACCCTTCGAACAATACACAAATATTTATCATAACTATGCATCTGAAATGTTGTTGGCTATGAGGAAAAAAACACAACAACAACAATAGCACAAAAGGATACCTAAAAAAAACTTCTAACCTCTCTTCGTCCATTTTTTTCCAGCATTACCATTGAACATACTTAAGGGCAAGGACCTTCTAACAAAAGGTCTCTATGGTTAATGTATTCATGAAATTAATTAAATTTCAGTTGTAATCCTCATAACGATGACCTTTCCTTTTTTGCCCGAATATTTATGATAATGCCAAAAATTATCATCATAGTAAAGTGACCGGGTTATTGTCATGATAGTTTAAGGGTCAAGTACAAAATAAATTCTAATTTTATTTAGGGGAAAGTAAATGTAGTGGAAATTCATCTTAAAAAAAATACAAAAACTCCACGCCTATAAATACAGTTCTAAAATAATGTTTAAACCAGTAAGGAAAGTTCTAAAGTCGGACTAGGCCGACTATATTATACCCTTCACCACTTTGGCTATATTCTACATATGTATCCTAAAAGACGTCGCACAGTGTCACGACCGCAGCCAAAAATCGTAAAAACCAAGTACATGGGAGCACAAATTTGTTGATGAGAATTGATAGAAAACATTCCAGTTAGGAATAATATGAATTTTGGTATTGATACGTCAAGTAGTTTTGCCTGTACGAGGGTTCAAATCTGATAGTTGTTGGCAATCGGCATTTTTCTAATTTTTTTTTCGGAAAATTTGTATTTTTTTCATATGCTCAAAAATTTGAATATTAAAAGAAACGGTTATAAAAAAGGTGTTTCTTTTAGTTGCTTGGGATGTCAAAAACTTGGTTTCACCTTTGTTTGGGTGTAAATAGTGATCATATGGTGTTTACAGTTACAAACACCTGTTGTACTTAGTTCATCTATTTTGTAAAGCAAATCTTGAAATTAGTGGAGTAGGAAAAAAGGTTAACAAAGTTTAGTCTAAATTTTTGTTGATTTTAGTTGTGAAAAGTATGTACTTTTAACCTATAAAAAAATTAGCTGCGGAAACCTGCGGTCCTAAGTGTTATTTGCTTTTTTTAGTGACCACCTCTTTAAAAAACTGCGACATATTTTTGGAATGGTTAGAAGTGAAGGATCAAAGTATGTCATATGTAAGAAATTTATTGAGGATCGAATTGGAAGAAAAATGACGGGCGAAGAACACATAAAGGTTAAAAATATTTACTACAAATTGTCATCTACGTGGAAAAAATACTATCGAAAGAGGGATAAAGTCGAAATGGTCTTAAAAGATTGGTTTCTTATGGATGCATTAAAATTAGATTCGGTAAATTTGAATATTATATTTATTAAACCAATTATTTAAAAACTTTTAAATATTTAGGAACCTGATAAGTCTACATCAAGAGGTCGACCACGTATTAACTTTGAGGAAAGCTCATGTAGAACAAAAAGGCGACGTGTAGGTGAACTTGTTGCATCTACTTCGGCTGACATAATAACAACAGCTACAAAAAGATTTTCGAATGCAAAGGAAACGGACATTATTGCAGTGGAATAGGCATTGGCGCTCTACGCGGATATAAATTTATCAGTTAGACATTATAACATGATGAGAAATGCTGTAAATGTTATACATAAAAATTGTTTCCCATCGTATTATGCTATAGCAGAAGCTAAGAAAAAATTGATTCCAGAAAATATAGAAGTGACGGAAACATCAATGAAAATACATCTACAAACAGTTTTGGATAATACCGCGAGGACCATTTTAACTAAACTAGAAATTTGTCCGAAAAATAATAGAACTTTAGAATGTAAATGGGGATTTGATGGCAGCAGTGCTCATAGCCTCTATAAACAAAAATTTCGAAACGAAGACGCAACAGATGAATTTATGTTCGTTTCTTCACTTGTGCCCTTGCGTATTTTAGATGATATAAACAAAAATGTCTTGTGGCAGAACGACAGGCACTCATCTCCGAGGCTATGTAGACCTATTAAAGAATAAAATCAGGATACGAAGAGCATTAAAAACAAATCTAGGTCTTCTTGGCTA
>NW_026879335.1:0-2638 GCF_032173495.1 Musca vetustissima
ATATCGATACATCCCAAATATCCGTATTTTCTGGAATATAGACACGTTTTTCCATCAAAAATTCCGAAATTTAAAAGGTACCATAATATGAGGGCTATACGAAATCATGGTCCGATATTTCACATTTTCAATGACTGTCTGTATTCCGAAATCATAAGAAAGGTATAAGCTTTGTGTCAAGTCTCAATTTTATGGTACAGTCGAAGTGGCTTTTATTTGATATGATTAGTTTTTGGTGGGTAAACAACAGTTTCGCAGACAATGTTCAATATAAACCCGATATTTGACATAATCCCCATTTAAAGGTCCCACAGAAAGTTTTCAATATATATCTCCATGTTTTGACATAGTTTCCATTAAAAAGTTCCGACTGTTTTCGAAATATTGAAGATACGTTGCGGAATATCCAATTTCATTGTAATTATTATACCTTACCTAGATCAAGTCGGAATATGGGAACTGTCCTTCTACTAACTTCCTAAAATGTGTCACAATTTTTATACCCTACACAACTATGTTCTCAGGGTATTATAGCTTTGTGCAGCCCCAATAGTTTGTAATGCCGCGAAATATTGGTCCTAGACCCGCCTTTAAGTATACCGATCGTCATATCTCCACTAGCTGAATCGATCTAGACATGTGTGTCCTTCCGTCTGTCCATTATAATTTGTAAACACGATACAGGCCACAGTTATGAACCAATCTTCACGAAATTTTGCATGAAGGATGGGTTCTGGCCAATGAAGATCCCTATTGTTTTTGGTAAGGTTCGGTTAATATTTAGGGGATGAAATGGACCAAATACTAAATTTTTGTCGGTTTTTCTGGTCGCTCCAGAGGCCGCAATTATGGCCCAAACACCGCGAATTTTTGCATGGAGAAGGGGATCGGGCCAGAGAATAAGCATGCATGTTTTGATAAAGATCGGTCAATATTTAGCGGGTCAAATGGACCCTGACTTTTGTGTGAAAAATGACAAAATTTGTATTCTATGACATATATATTTACTCCTGGAGGATGCAGGAGTTGATAGCATATCCAAGAGGAGTGGTTGGCGTTTAAATTGATACCAAATATAGTGATGTATCTACTCAGATGTGGGAGTTACAGTCAAATATTTACAGGTGCTTACGTATTCAGATATTATTTAGTAACCCATTACCACATTAGAGGGAGAAATATAGCGCTGATGGCTTTGAAATTTTTCATGAAGTTCCAGTTATGGTCAAGAACAACGCCAACAATTTTCGGTGATGATCAGATTAAAATTTTGGGATGAAATGGACCGAAAACATAATTTGTTGTGTGTTTTCGAGTAGAGTATAATTCGAAAATCACAACACAACCCACCGTGAAGGTAATCTGGACAAGTAATTAGAAGGACTGTACTGAATATTCGAAAAAAGTAAGGAAGAGGTGTTGTTAACCTCTAATCGGACAAGAGGGGGCAAATATCACGAAATATTACTCCGACTCGGAATAAACATCCTCAGAAAGTTAGAGTTCGTGGTAGTTGTGTAGGGTATCGTATGGTCGGCCCCGTCCGACTATACTGCTCCGCTCACTGGTTTAAAATGTATTAATTCAACATTAAGCGAATAGAAAGTTTCGTTCTGATCCAAACATTACAAATCTCAATACGTTTACCAAATATAGATTATGAAAATGCGATAAATCCACCCTTTTTTGTACCACTCACACATAAGGTGAAAAACTTGAAAAATTAATTTGAGGCGAATTGAATAATTGATTTGACTCCAAATATGGAGTCCATAGGGCACCCTCTTCTAGAAAAAAATATATAATACCTTATATAAATCACGTGTGTAACTCCTCCTGTAGACTTCCGCTTAATCTAGTTCTAACTCCGAGTTCAAAAAAGGCTGCGACATGTATCGATTGAGTCCAAAATGAATGTGTTTCGCTGGGCAACTGAAGAGGTGTATCGTGCCGGACAGATTTTTTTTCACTATAGCTGTTGCTCTTCTGCTGCTATCGTAGGCGGGTGATCTCCTAAGATTGTATTTACTCGATATTCTCGAATCAATTCTTTAACTGCATCTGTGTGAATACGATTCAATCCTGCTTCATAGGCATGTTGATCTCTCCAGATCATGAAGATTCTTCCTGACATGCCTAGGTACTTCTTCGTCTCGTCATGCAGTTCTCAGGGCGGCATTCTGGCAGAATTAAAGAATTTTCTATTTCGTTGCACTAGCGTTGGCGGGCTACACTGAAGCCGCATTGTTTACTACATACCGGCCTATTGTTGTGCATGTTGTTAACAATGCTTTTTGTCAGATCCCCAGGTGCTTCCGGCTAGCGATTTCAGAATCTTGTTCCTGATTCTGAATTTATCGTAAAAAGCTGTGGTATGTGCGGACGATCTATATCTTGGGGTAGCATCTTGGGGTAATTGGTGGTCGGAACTGTGGATCCATCAACCTGCAAATTCAAATGTAGCTGTCCGCTGTCCATCTGGTAAACAGATGGACAGATGGATTTAGTGGCGGATATTTTCATTTTCCCCCTCCCGGAAAAATCATCTATATCCACGAGATAGTTGTTCAGCCTCTTGCAAATGTCATAAATTTCAGTCGTGACGCCATGATCGTACAATCCTCCCGGCAATTCATAG